>NC_056729.1:1388051372-1388053872 GCF_019279795.1 Protopterus annectens
GGGGGGGAAGTATCACATCTTGGACCGAACCACAAAAGGAGGAGGAAGTATCAATATTCAAAGATACCCACACCTCCAGGTTGGTGGCAAAACCGAAGCATCAGAGACTATCCATGTGCAACTAACAGTGGGTAAAACTGCCTTCCAGTTTATAGCCTGCTACAGACCACCCTCCCAAACCCAGGAACCCCACTTTCGGCCTTCCTGAGAACACTGGAAAATATGAAGGTCTCTCCAAACACCATTATATTGGGCGACTTCAACTACCCAAACAGACTGGGAGCATTACTCTAGCTCCAACACCCTAGCCCAAAGGTTCCTAGAATTTATAAACTCAACTGCTATGGAACAACTTGTTACCACTCCCACAAGAGGGGAAAACATACTGGACCTGATCATCCCCAACATGGGGACTCTATGCTCCAGACCAGAAGTGTATCCCTCACTGGTAAGATCAAACCATAAACTAATCTCACTGGATATTCACATCCCGACCCCACCCCCTGCCCAGAAAACCACAGTGAAAAACTGCTCTAAAGCAAATTTCACACTCCTCAAAACAGAGGTGGAATCCTTCAAAGCCCCCGGGCCTGTGGAAAATACGGCCCAGACCGCAGAATCCTTTATAAACGCATTCTATGAACACCTTCAGGAATGCATGGATCATGCGATCTCAAATAAAACCAAGACCCAATCCTCCAAAGGCAGACGTCCTGTCTGGTGGACCCCAGCCATAAACAAACTATACAATAGGAGGAGGAAGCTACTAAATTGATAGAGCAAAATCCCAAAAAGGGAAGGCATCACTGATCAGTATTAGCAAAAAACTACGAGCACTCATAAAATTGTCTAAGGCCAGCTTCAAGAGAAAAATTGCACAGGACACTAAGGATAATCACAAGGGCTTTCTTTAGTTATGTTAGGAACCTGGGTGGTAATTCCCAGATATGCTCAGAATTAGTCCAAAATGACAAAAAATACACTGAACCCACAGACTTTGCCAACATCCTAGCTGACAGGTTCAGCGCAAACTTCTCCCCACCACCAAAAGGGCAAATATCTATCCCAGCAGAGTGCTGCCCCCCTGACATCTCAGATGCTCAGGTAAGAGCCGCCCTCTCCAAAGCAAAAAACACAGCATCAATGGGACCAGACGGTGTCCCGAGGCCCTACATGAACTCCAAGAAGAGCTAAACCCAAACATAAAACTACTGTTCAATCTCAGCCTTACTACAGGATATGTGCCCAAAGAGTGGCGTACAGCAACAGTGGTCCCTCTCCATAAAGGTGGTGCCTCAACGGATCCTGGAAACTATTGCCCCATAAGCCTGACTAGCTTGGTCTGCAAAGCTATGGAAAGGATCATCGTGGACCTCATAAATAAAGATATTGGGGACCTACAGACACTGGATCCTATCCAGTTCGGCTTTGTTAAGGGCAGATCCTGCCTCTTAAACCTGGTTGATTTCTCTGAAACAGTCACCAAGGCCATTGACGAGGGGAAGGTGGTCCACACAGCCTACCTGAACCTCGCAAAAGCCTTCGATACAATACCCCACTCGGACATTATACATAAGCTCACCAGCTTAAATATAAACCCCTACGTCACTAGATGGATTGCAAACTGGCTCAAGGACAGAACCCACATGGCTAGAATTGCTGGAGCCATGTCGGACTCCAAACCAGTTACAAGTGGTGTCCCACAAGGCTCAGTCCTGGGACCTCTCTTGTTCAGTATATATTTCTCGGAGGTACAGGCCAACACGGAAGGACTGTGGCTGACCAAGTTTGCAGATGACTGCAAACTGGGCGCCATAATAGACTCTCCAGCCGACAAGCATCCTCCAAAAGGGCCTCATAGAAACAGACAACTGGTGCCAGAGCCATGGCCTCAAGCTAAATGCCAAAAAGTGTATAGTCATCCCCTTTGGCAAAAACAAAGTGCCCACAAATTACCACATAGGTGGTAATCCATTAAGTACAGAAGAAGTAATTAGGGACCTGGGGACCCAAGTTTTCCTATTTAGGGAATATGAACTGGTTCTATAACTCACTGCAACAACATGTGATGATGGAGTGATGGAACTAGGAGTCTGGTCTGGTGGATGAGGGACTTCCCCCTGGATGTGAGGGATTTCTTCCCACTGCCATCTCTAATCTTGATGGACGACCTCCAGAACCCATTGTCTGAAACTATCTGTTGCTGAACAGAGAAGTGGAAATTCAAACTTTCGGGAAGGAGGGGCTGCCGAGAGAGGTGGGGGCAAAATCACTCTTGTATATTATACTTTCAGACGTTTTGGACTGTCCTGGGTTTGGGGGGGGGGGTCCTGAATTATTTCTGAAATCCCCGTCATTTCTTCAACATCTGTTTACCAGCATTTGTTGAGACAGTTTATTTTGTTTTTTGCCAAAAGTGGACGAGAGGCGAGAGAATCCCTTACAAAATCTGGAAAAGGAGGGCTGAAAAATCTTGGATTCCCTGTATCAACTTGCCCAT
>NC_056729.1:1388421372-1388438563 GCF_019279795.1 Protopterus annectens
CCAGCAATCAGCAATAGTATGAAAGAAATACACTAAGGGGGTAATTCAATAAACCTTACATGGAGCTAATCTCCATGTAAGCATAGTGTTATGGCTCGAACACAGAGTTCTGAGCCTTTGCGACCCAGGAACAGTTCTGGGGGTGTGCATAAGCCTCCCAGCACTGTTCAACCATGGAGGTGATATCACCTCATTTGCTGGTGAAAAACATGCAAATGATGTGATTTACTGATCCAGGAAACAGACAGGCATCTGTGTAAGAGCTTTGTCTGTATAACAAATGTATGTGGGAACTGTCCATGTACAACACTGCAAAAAAAAAAAACAGGGCTATGACAACTCAAAGTAAAGCATGTATTAGTTGCATCAGGCATGCCAATGGCCAACACTATGGCCTTTGGCATGTAAAACTGATGCAAAATATAAAAAAATCAAAGGTTAATTTTACGTGCACATATGCTATGTGCAAGTGGAGCGCAGTGGCACCCAAGCATAGGATCTGACAAAATATAAAATTAAAATACTAAAAGGGGATTATTTAAGCTAAAAAGTAAATTCCCCATTATAATGGCCAGCATGCAGACTCGTACAATGGCAGGTAACAGCAGTTGCTAAGGACATAGGCTCCCAAGATAATTAGGTGTATGCAAAACTAGCTAAGTTTACTGAATAGCAAAATGGCCCACCGTGTCTGCAGGTACCTAACCATGTAGGGGCTATAATGTGGTGGTGTAGGCAGAAGAGGCAGCTGAAATGAGAAGGGGTGTGTCATGCTTGGTGTAAACACATTGGAGCTTACAAGTCCAGACAAACGCAGTACTAAAAGTGGGGCAAAAAGCCATAAATAGGGATAGTTTTTAAATATTGCTGTTACAAACTTAGAAAGCTGATAGAATGACGGGTTTTGATATATATATTTAAAATGGTGTATTTTTTTCCACTGTATTTGTGTCATGAAATAGCTATATAGAAATGTATAGGTGATAATTTGGACACCACTGTTAGCTTAGTGGTTAGAGTTCTGGCTTTGCCTGCAGTAGTTCACGGTTTGAATACCAAGACAGGCTCTTCAGCTTTTACATGGGAAAGCATTGCTAAATTATTTTATTTTATTTTATTTAATGATGTAGTAATTGATATTTGTTAACCAGGGTAGTGTAGCTGGTCCAAATTTCCAGTGTCAGTGGATATATGATGTGAACTCACTCATGTAAACACAAGTGTCCCATACAGTACAGTCACATCCCTGGGTAATGTAATCAAAGCACATAGGGGGACATCATATAATGTAAAACATATACACTTAATAATGTGTCAGAAATTAGTAATTAATGTCCAGTTAGAACATTTACTTACATGAAAACTGAGCAATGCTTAGCAGTGCGTAGCTCTAGTTAGACAGTTTGAGCATTGCTTAAAAGTTTAATTCTAAGCAGCATTCAGCCTAGCTAAGCGGATTTGTGCACCGCTAAGCACTGCTCAGCATTTCTGAAACCAGGTAAGCACAGCTAAGCAAGGAAGTGTGTCTGAGGCTACTTAGCTATGCTTACCTGGTTTCAGAAATGCTGAGCATGTTTGTGTCCAGGGGAGGTCCCTTTCTACTCAGCAATGTTCCCACTAGCTGCAACAGTTTTAAAGGCTTAAAACTGGAGGAAATGAGAAAAAAAAAGGAAATAGCAGACAAAAGGCAATCAACTATAAATTACTAATAAGGCCTCTGCCATTCACAGTGGCCCATTCAAACCCCTCAATAATGTAGCTGGCAGGTGGAATGTATCATAGTTAGCCAATTACACATGCAGCATCTGCAGCACACCAGTATGAAGTATGCAAACACCCTTCAATCTGATTTTCCCAGATACTCAGCACCATTGGAGTACACACTTGGGAAATTTAACTGACAAAATGATAGGGACTGCTGCTTCCTTGCCACATCTCTACGTGCTACTGACTGAGGATGGTGATGACAATGATGCTGACAACTGGCCCAGACTGAGGAGTAGAAGAATGTTTAGACCCAGGGTAACCTTTCAGGGACTACATGAGCTGGAGATAGTAGAGTGCTACAGGGTGGATATGGACATACTTCAGCAGCTCGCTGAGCTCTGCCGCCCTCACCTCAGACCAAGAGCCAACAGAGCGGAACCCATCCCAGTGGAATCAAAGGTATGTGTAGCCTTAAGAATACTAGCTACAGGTACTTTCCAAAGACCTACTGGGGACATCATGTGGGTCTCATCGGCATCCACATCCAGGGTACTCCACCAGTTCCTGGATGTCATGTTAAGACATGCCAGTGAGCACATTTATTTCCCCAGCACCTCTGAGGAGAGGACCAGCAATATGCATCTCTTCCACCATGTAGCAAACTACCCAGAGGTACTGGATGCCATACACTGCAACCATGTGCACATCAAAACACCACCTGGTGAAGATGGTAGAGTCTACATCAAGCACAAGGGCTATCACTCCATCAACTGCAAGGTCATGTGCAATGCCCAGGGCATTATCATCAATGTGTGTGCTGGCAGCCCTGGCAGTTATCATGACTCCCACATTGTGCATGCCTCACAGCTGTACTAGGCATTTGCCAGGGGGAACATCCCATATGGCCATCTCATGGGGGATGCTGGCTATGCACTGGAAATGTGGATTATGACACCAATCGGAAATGCGCTCACACACACTGAAGAATGCCATAATGAGGCACATGCACAAACTAGGAACATCATACAGCATGTGTTTGGGATGCTGAAGTCATGGTTCTGCTGCCTTGACATATTAGGCGGACCTCTGCAATACTCTCCAGCCACATGTGCACATATGTTCATAGTATGTGCCATGCTACACAATATGATCCTGTGGAAACAGCTGTGGCAGGAACCTCACAGGGATGTGACACACAGCCCCTCATCAGTGCCAAGGTCACTACAGGCACAAGGGGACTCCGAGGAGGAACCCCCTCAGCTTGTCCCTGTAGGCAGATATAGGCATGCCCAGTACACCCTGGCCTTGCCAAAGAGACAACACATAGCACATACACTGACACCCTAGGGACCCAGGGACTGGCACCTCTCTCTGACTCGCACACAGAGTAAAAAGGATGCCACACACATCACAACACCTATACCTTAGCATGTATGGGCTGTGTACTGTGTGTATCCAACAGAGTCAGCCCTGAAGCACTGTCCTCGCAACTGCTGCTGTCACAAGGTAAGTCACCTTTCTTAACAATAAATGAATGGCATAGTACACTGTGCCAGCATATGTATGGTATTGCTGCATGTATGCATGGAAATTGAGTGGGTTACTGGGATAGCAGCAGACAATGGACAGCTATGTGGGACAACAGGCACATACTGCCAGGTTCTGTGCACCACACAATATGCAGTAGACCCTGTGCCAGCAAAATCCCCTGCACTATGTGAGGGACTTACAAACAGCGTGGTCATAGGACAAATGCATGGATGTCAATATTGAAGTCCCATACATAGGTCTAAACCTCCAACAGCAGGAAAGCTGTACAAAGCCATTAAGAAATGTGTGACAAAAGCTCAAAAACAGGCACATGATATAAAGATTGCTCTTACAAGCATAGAAAGTTGATGCAATAACAGCTGTTGCAGTAGCATGACTTCTCTGTAGTATGGGAAAGAAGTCTGAAACCCAAATGGCTGTCATAACTTTTTAACTTTAGTCTTAAATGATTTCACAAATATTTGCCACACAACCACATGTGTAATGAAAAATTGAACCAAACTAGGAGCCAAACATCTGGACAGTCAGTGAAGATGTGTACAGTTGAGTGGTATGACCCCCCCCAACACACCCATGTTCACATTGAACTGCAGTAACATACATGTTTATAAGATAATAGCAGCAGACCATACATTTCCAGGCCTGTCACAATCAACTTGATACCTGTTACAGTTCTACAATATGCAGGGGTCAAAGTGCTCTGTATGTTCATGGTTAATAGTGTCAGGAAGTACACAGCACTTACTGGTGGCTGTTGTGATCTACTGGTCTAACTATAGGACTGTGGTTGTCAGGGTCTATGATTCCAGACTGCCTATGATAAATCTGCATGTCAGCTAAACCTACAGTAGGAGTTTTACAGACTGTCCAGAAGAAATATATGTTACTGCAGGAAAGCTGGAGAGTGGAGGGACAGTGGGCCACACATATCTATAGGACACAGCTCTGAGTAACATACATGGTGCCTAGTACAACAGCTGGGTGAGACAGATTAATGTACTTCCAGAATATAAAGGCTGCCACGTTACTGTGTCAGTACTGACAAGTCAGTGGGCACCATCCATACCCCTGGAATTACAGGGAATCACAGAATGCCTACATCTATGCCTTCTATATCTGTTCTGCTTGTCATAACTTTGCATGTGCTGGGAAACTATCTGTAAACAAAATTGGTTGATGTGAAAACATCGCTGACAATCAGTTGAGATGCAGACCTCATATCTATAAGAAAAGGAAAACTAATACAAAAATCTTCTACCAACTGTTTAGGTTTGGATCAGGATGATTAATGATTAAGACACTTGTCCCCATGTCTGGGCTCATGGACAACTGTCATCTATGTGCCTGTCCAGATGTGTGTCTGTAAGAGTTTGACAGCTGTGGCCAACATGTAGCCTTATAGTAACAGTGCAACACAAACCTTCTGAGGACCACAGCAGATGTATGAGGCACAATGATGGGCAACCTGCTAAACACATACAGTCAGAGGTGTCAAGTCCATAACCCCGTGTATGTTATGACTTCTACCCCAGTCACACCATAACTACAAATAAATAACAGCAGCAAGTGTGGACAAAGCCTGTGACTGCAGTACACAAGGACCAAGAGACACATAGAAGGGGGAGGCAATGGCCACACAAACATAGATTGTGCACAATAGAACAATTTGTGCAGTACCATAGTTTCCCTGCACTGTATGGAGTCAGTAAACAAATGTATGTCAGCAGTTCCTCACATTAATCTAGACCAATCTGCCACTGACATACCAGGAAATCACAGTGCTATGTAGAATATACCACACATATTATGGTAACCTTTGCTCAGTCCAACATACTCTGTACCCACCCCAGGATATGACTCACTGAATAAGGATAGTACACAGCCAGGAGGTCCCTCAGCCACTATATCACTGAGTTTCTGAGCTTTTTACACAAGTTCATCAGCCAATCAGCTGTAGCACACAAAAGCCTGGACTGGAGTACAGGTAGCTCTGGACTGGAGTATCACTGTTACTATTGAAGATCATACTAGGCATGCTCCTGAACTTAGACAATTTCACCCCATGTCTGAACACATATCCCACTATAGAACTGTGTTGTCCACATATGCCTTTGTATACAGACAGCTTTGTACATGTTATCTGTCTCCCCCCGCCCATTATACAGGATTACCCTCATCTATCTATATGTGGCACATATAAGATATATCTGCATCTGTGGAGCATCATATACATACATATATACAGGTAACATATACATATATACAAAATATAGACAGGCAGAGACAGGGAGAGACATAGACACAGACAGAGAGAAAGAAAGAGGCAGAGTGAGAGAGAGAGATAGACACCCTGAAAGCCATAGAGTGATGTACTGGTGGAGACATCTGCGCAACAATTGTAAGCAGTGGCATGTGCAAGTACTTTGGTGAGTTCCATTGTGGAATAGTAGTGATGTATGGGTTGTAATCTCACGTCACCCACCTTGTGTATGTTTATGTATCATTTACACTTACATCTGTATACACACACCAAACAGTCCTATGTCTGTGTAATGGTCACCTATTTAATGGCTCTGATACCAGTGTCCTCCACAATAGTGGCCTATCTGTCAGCAGCTACTGATGTCATCCACCCCAACAGCAGTGGCAGACACTCTTCAAATGCATAAGACTTGTGGTGCATGCAATAAGTACATAGCACTATAATGCATACAACTAGATAGGTTGGGGTTCTCATCTCGGTACTTGCAACTGAGTGTCTGTGTGTGTGTGTGTATGTGTGTGTGTGTGTGTGTGTGTGTGTGTGTGTATTTGTAGGTTATATCATTTTGAGGCCTGTTCCACTCAGTAACCCCCCCATTGCCCCACCTTACAAGGGCTGCAGATGTCATTTCCCTTAGAAGCACCTTTGGACACTCATTAGCCATCTAATCTTTGTGGTGCTTGAGATAAGTACATAGCAATATGGTACATACAACTTGATAGATAGGGGTTCTAATCCCGGTACTGGCAAGTGTGTGTCTGTATCTGAGTCTCTGTGTGTGCTTGCAGGTTATACCATTTTGAGGCCTGTTCCACTTAGTAATCCCCCCTATTGCCCCACTTTACAAAGGCTGCTGATGTCATTCACCTTAGAAGCACCTTTGGACACTTTTCAGCTATCTAAGCTTCGTAGCACATATGATAAATACGTAGCACTATAGTACATGCAACTAGATAGGTAGGGGTTCTAATCTCAGTACTGGCAACTGTGTGTGTGTGTGTGTGTGTGTGTGTGTGTGTGTGTGTGTGTGTGTGTGTGTGTGTGTGTGTGTGTGTGTGTGTGTATGTGTGCGTGTGTGCGTGTGTGCGTGTGTGCGTGTGTGTGTGTGTGTGTGTTTCTTTGTAGGTTATATCATTTTGAGGCCTGTTCCACACAGTAAACCCCCCTATTGCCCAAATTTACAAAGGTTGCTAATGTCATTCACCTTAGAAGCACCGTTGGACACTTTCCAGCTATCTAAGCTTTGTAGCACATGTAATAAATTTGTAACACTATAGTACATGCAACTAGATATGTAGGGGTTTTAGTCTTGGTACTAATAATTCTGTGTGTGTGTGTGTGTGTGTGTGTGTGTGTGTGTGTGTGTGTGTGTGTGTGTGTGTGTGTGTGTGTGTGTGTGTGTGTGTGACTCAGTCTGTGTGTGTTTGTAGGTTAAACCATTTTGAGGCCTGTTCCATCAGGTAACCCCCCATTACCCCACTTTACAAGGGCTGCTGATGTAATTCACCTTAGCAGCACCTGTGGAGACTCATAAGCCATCTAAACTTTGTGGCTTTTGTGATAAGTATGTAACACTATAGTGCATACAACTAGGTAGGTAGGGGCTCTAATCTTGGTACTGACAACTGTGTGTTTGTAGGTTATACCATTTTGAGGCCTGTTCCAACCAGTAAACCCCCATTGCCCTATTTTACAAGGGCTGCTGGTGTCATTCACCTTAGAAGCACCTTTGGACACTCTTCAGCTGTCTAAGCTCCATGGTGCTTGCAATAGCTATGTAACACTCCAGTACATACAACTAGATAGGTAGGGGGTTGAATTCCAAAACTGTAATATTGTGTATATAATATATGTGTGTGTGTGAATGACATAATCCATGCAGAGGTTGTTTATACTGTTTGAGGCCTGTTGACCTCCTCCCCATGGCATTACATCACAGGGCCTCTTGATGTCATCCATCTTAGATGCACCATTTTAAACTCTATAGGCCGTACCACTCCACTGTACAACGTATTGCAGAATGACCAGATGTTTGCCACATATACATGGTCCATGTCTCATACAAAAGGGGTTTTCTGTCAAATCATTGTCAAATGTGTTTCATATGTCATACCCTACTAAAAGGTCATGCTGATGCAAACCTTATTACCCTATCAGTTGTCTAGGTATGTAAGAGAAATATCTGAAGTGTCCCTTTATTTTGAGAGTGTATCCCACAATTAATGAAGACTTTGCCCAGGTTAATTGGTGTATGACGTTGTGAGGTATGTCTCCAGCAGATAACCATGTGCATGTGATATTTATGTAGCACTATAGCACAGACAACTAGATAGGTAGGGATTATAATCTGAATACTACCAACTTTGTGAGTGTATGTGCTTGTGTATGCATATCCCCTGTAGCAGCATGGCTGTCATGTGTGTGTGTGTGTGTGTGTGTGTGTGTGTGTGTGTGTGTGTGTGTGTGTGTGTGTGTGTGTGTGTGTGTGTGTGTGATGGTTATACCATTTAGTGTGCCTGTTCCACCCTGTTAACTCTCCTATTGGCAAGTTATTCAGGGCCTACAGATGTCATCCACCTTAGAAGCGAAGTTACACATTTTATAAATCAATACCACTGTTGCGCGTGCAATACCTACATTGGTATGTAGTGTAGGTAACTAGATAGGTAGGTATTCTAAACACAAAAGTGCCCACTCTGTGTGCATGTGTGTTTCAATGCATGTCCACATGTAGCATTGTGTGTGTGGGTGAGATGGTTATAACATTATTAGGGCCTGTCAAACCCCAGTGGTAATCCTTACACCACCTGCATATGTCAACTAACTGAATAGTAGTGGCAGACACACCTACACTATATAGACACTGTGGCGCTTGCGTCATGTATATAGCAACATAGGTAAAACTAGCCAGATAGGGGTTGTACTCCCAACAATGGTAGTACATAGTTGGTGTGTGTGTATGTACGTATATCCCCTTGCAATGGTGTGACTGTATTAGGGCCACCAGCATACCTCTCGAACCATCATAGAAGGACACCTGGATAAAGCCATACAGAAGAGTTGGACAAAGGCCAAATATTAGGCTCAATCTTTACATACTGTCACAACACACATAAAAAGTAGACAGCATAGCAGGTTGTGCATTGGCATGCATCCCCTGAAGGTTATGTGTTTTGACCTGACAATATACATCATCATTCTTTAACGTTACTCTGTCATGTTTTGCCACATATATGCCATGAAACCACAATGTCATGGGGAATGGAACAAATGTATGTGGCAAGCATCAGGACATTTTGCAAAATTATGTAGAGCAGAGGTAAGGAAACCATGTGCCCCAACCTGCAGGTTGCAGTCCATGTTTGGCCAGGTGTCTCCTGTGACAATGACTCAAACAATACAGAGGTCCCTAGAGTGTAGGACAACAAACATACCCTTAAAGGTGTCTACTAGTTGTATAAAGCAGTTATTTCACATCAGAAGCACCTGAATGTTATGACAAATAGCATAAGCAAAGGTAATGTGACTCCAAGAAGCTGTCATGTTAGCAAACCCAGGCAAGTCCTGTCAGTTGCACTTACTGTGGGTATGGTATGTCCTGACAACTGTCACGGTACTGCAAGATGTGTAACACAGTCCACATTTGATAAGATGGCGAACCCAGTCTGTGTTGCATATGTGTGTGCAATATGTAGACATGTGGAGGTCATGTGATTAGCTGCTGCACTCAATGAGCCACACATATGTAGGCAAGAATGCTAACTGCTACCACTCACATATGTAGGTATTGTCCAAGGCTGTGTCCACTGTACATAGTGTGCTGTCTGTCATAGACACACAAACTGCCTTTAACACACTGCTATGGGGACATACAGTGGGTATGGAATGGTGCCAATGTCCTGGACTCAAGCTGAATGCAGACAGTACCATCAGACCATATGTCATGGAACTGGCCACACTATGTCTCACATCAACGGCTACACCATTAACACACAGACAGTGTTGACAGACCTGGGTACTCAGGAGGATAACACTGTCACAGTCAGGCAACAAGTAGTGGCAGTAGTCAGAAAAGGCTTGTACGTGCTTTATCACATTGGTAAAGGGACTGCATCCAGGCACAAGGTGGACGTTACCTCTGCTAAGTTCTCAGTCATTACTACAATACATTATCAGCATGGCCATTCCGGGATGTACCTATGCAGACAGCAGCATCAAGTGGAAAGGCTAAGTTAACACCCACAAATGTTATCCATAGCCTTCGACACCTGTTGCACGCAGACATCCCAGATTCAGTACCGCCCCACTCTGTATCTGACAGGTTTACTACAGGTGGGCTGTGGCATGCCTACATGGTATTGTTGTGCTCATCCCTTCAACATCTGCCCCATATGTGTGAGCATAACTCTGTAAGCATTACCAGCACAACAGGCCAGAATCACATATGAGACAGCAAAATTATCTGCCGAAGAAACATGTTTGTGTACCACAGGCTGCCCTTTTTCAGGAAAGCACACCCCCTTCATGTCAAACACAGTACCATGCAAACTGTCCTCACCTGCATCAAGGTTGAGGCAGTTGACACACTCCACCATATTGCATATGCACTGCTGTCTCTCACCAACAGGTACTGTCATGAGTCTGTCACAGTACCTGTAGATGTTTCTGGCATGACATGTACAGTCCTGGACTATATGCAGTGAGACAGGAGTGAGCACACTGATTATGTGTCCCAGGCAGGTATGTCCCTAGCCTTAAACAGCATTCTACTGTCACCCAAACATATGGTGCAATACAGTCATGAAATGGTTGGCCTTAATATATGCCCCTTTCATCTTGTGATATTCCCAGTGTACCAGGACCTGTGATTGTGGGATGATATGATAAACAGACCACGATGCTCTGCAAGTGATGGCCTCCATCTGTCTTCACAGGTCTTCATGGGTCTGGCACTGGTTGTCGGCAGCCCCACAGTGACCCCATTAGTGACCCCATTAGTAATTGTGGTGGGGTAATCAATACCAACATACAACTGTCTGTGTGGCATACATTGAAGGCCATGCTGCTAAATGGTAGAGGTGTATACATGACTCAGACCTCACTGCAAGCATTCCTAACCCTGGGAACTGCAGACATCTGTGTAGTCACACACACCATGGTTAACAGCTGCAGAGAGCACCCCAGCCTTACCTGGTCAAGCATCCTATCATACATTCAGAACATAAAGGGGAAGCCGGTAATGGCATAGGGCATGGTGTTTCAGTAAATATGAGACACATAAACACCTCTATATTGTACAGTCAGTAAGATGCATTGGGGACACTGCATGGGTAGTTCACTACTGACAGCACACACCTATGCAATTGGCAGCTAGCTGCTGGCCGCCACCTATATGGAAATCATCAATTGTATTAGGAGTTGTGTCTGTACCCTGCACCTGGGTCACTTCAATTACTGTAACATGCATTGTAAGGCATACCCATGACAGCACACAACTGCCTGGAGAGATGCCATCAGTCCAATTACAAACACCTCAGTCCAGCCACGGGCTACCCACACATGAGTTGAAGGTGTAGTGCAGTTGACAATAGACAACAAAGGTTATCACTGCAGAATACCTACAGTGTCATCATCTATGACAACACTAACATCAAGCAGTCACATTTGCACTCACCATCTCCCACAATACCCGTCTAGCTATGGTCAGTCATACATACATCTCTAACGTGTAGTACATCCTCCTGGGGGGGTGTATACACAGTCACACAGCCTCTAACACCTCATCAAAGACTGGCAGCAATAGGCACACATACACAGAAGTGCTATATGTGCAGTTCTATAGACACATGTAGTATACTATACACTACAGGCATACACCTTTGTCTGCTAGGATATGTACACCTGTCTGGTGGACATCTGCAATACATACTGTCCATAACAGGGATGACATACCATTGTCCGATACAAAGTAGGGGCAGTTGCCCATTCTGGAGCAATGTCTCCATAGCGTGAATGTGAGAATGGGATCAGTCCTGCACACCTGCACCACAAACAATGAGCTTACTTTGCCTACATCCACTACAGACAGTCCTCTCCCCTACTGCACATATGTCTGCAACAGCACAGGGTGTACCTGCATCTGCTCACTTGTGGTGGTCATGGACACCAGCTATACCAGTGCTGTTGGTATGGCATACTGGATGGCTGACACAGTCAGTGTAGGTGCCACCCCCTCTCTTCACACATCAGTACATCAGGATGTCCACACAAACTCACCTGTCTCCTAAATGTGGGGAATGGTTCACCACTGTTATCTGAACGTCATGGTATACATCTGCCATGGGACACTACCACATCATAGGATGCATCCTACACAGCCCAAACCATAACCTTGTAACACCATAGGATACTGTATTCAAAGGAGGGCTGCCCACTGCCATTGTCCCAGCCATTTGATGGACGAGTACTGTCACCCCTCCAGAGTATGGTGTGGTGTACACCACTCAGTCACATGATACACCAAGCAGCCTACCTATTGCTGTTCTGCAAGGCCATGGCACAGTTTATATTGCAACCCATTAACCATGACATTGGCGACCTGCACACACTCCATCATGGACAGTTAGGCATTGTCCAAGAATGGGTCATGTCTGTTACATTCAGTTGACCTGTATGACACAGTCACCATATGCATGGACAGGGGGATGACACTACAAACCGTCTACCTTGACCTAGACAAACCCTGTGATGACATAACCCACCTACCCATTATAAATATAACACTTCCATGTATACATGGCCTCTGTTATGTGTGATGTACACCCCTGAGGTGCAGGAAACACCCATTACCCCATGTCCAACCATGTCTGTGGATGACTGCATGCTGTGTGCCATCACCAGATTCCCTAATGATGTGGACATCTGCCCAGGAGAGTCTCACACAAATAGATGACTGTTAATAGACACATGGACTCAGGCCGCATACCACTACATCCATTGTCAACCCCTTTGAGGAGAGTGACATCCACACATATTATCACAGTACTAAATACATCCTAGGTATGCAATTGTTCGTGAGGGATCTGTGGACACAAGTGTTTGGCACCAAGACCTATCACTACAAGGTTGCATCTGTTGTAAGGTAATGCTGCTACATGGCCCAAGACATACATATGGGCATGCCATCAGGGGACATGGGGTGTAAACATACCTGTATTCCCCCCAATAAGGCCCTGTTTTGTCTATGATTCCCTGTTCATCAATAACATCACACAGCACATGCAGCAGCTAGGGACATCAATGAGTTTCCCTACCAGGCAATACCAGGGCCTCAAACATCTACCATAGAATGATAACCTATAAGGCCAACAGTCTACCTGGTGTCATACATAATCAGCAGGGGTGAGCTCAGTGAGGCATGCAAGGCAATCATAGAAATCACAATGATGGGAATACTGCACAAGTGCAACTCATGCCCTAATGTGTTAACACACACACACACACACACACACACACACACACACACACACACACACACACACACACGCATGCGCCATCAACTGTGCTTGTTCGCAGCTCTGATGTGAGTACCACACAGTCAGCCTGCTGTGGAATGGTAACCCTGTCCATATCAGGCAGGTTATTTGTTAACACCATTGCAGGCGGAACCTGCATCAATGGATAGTTAACTCCACATACACCCTTGGGATAGCACCTGTGTCCCTGTTAGACTGAGGTAGCAAGTACTGGCATGCATGCACATGGGCTAACAGCCAGCCTAGGTATATGGGTGCTCAGGGCCCATATGCCATGTAACCTCATATGGTACCAGGGATACCAGTTATGGCCTGGTGCTGTGACAGAATGTGTTGGTATGTGTCCACACCCATCATTGCCATCAACTGTTATGTGTCTCCTATGGGCAACATTACAGTAGCATGTCATCTGGACTACTTCCAACAAATAGGTGAGTGCTACTACAGGTGCACAAGGACATACCAGCAACATCTGTGCTACACAATAACAGAGGCACTGCATATCTGGTATGGGGTGTCCTCCTGGTAGGTGTCCGACATATGCTGTACCCATATGTCTGCGGAATGTGTACATGTGCCTAATAGATGTAGACTCCCTGCCAGACAAATGTGGACCTCTACACAGCAGTTGGACAATACGTGATGGTTGTCCCCAGTGTTCGGGGAATGTGTGTGTGACATGCCACACGACCGGAACATATCAATGGTACATTAATATCTGCTACTCACTCCCTTACATTGTATGGCCCCTATGTGCCCACTGCTACTGAGGCTGAGCCAGTGTCTCCCCAGTACTACTGCCTATGACCTGCTGTCCTACAGCAGGGAGTCACCAGGTATGCTAGCCATAGGTGTCAGGCAATGAGATATAGCTGTGGAGTATACAGGGACCTAGGAAGAGTACATCAGGAATCTTCATGGACATCAGGACAATCTTTGAACTAAGCCTCTATGACATTCAGACATTGAGAGGGGCTCACTGACAGTATGTGATGTGATATGCCAGCTGTATTGACCACTACTTACTGTCACTATTGTACAACAGACATTCTAGTATCAGTGATATGTGAGCTGACCATTGCTGTGTGAGTCACGGTCCAGAAGTGTCATACAATAACATACAATAACATACATAAATAGTTTCGCATATTTAAAAATTTATAAACATATACATTAAAGAACATTAAGAATGAAACATAAGGAAACCTATACATTATTAATTAGAATATAGATAACATTATTCATTATTATTATTATCATCACTTTTTAAAAAAACAGCCATTATGGCAAGGAATGGTGTTTTGACACCAAAAGGACTTTTTAATAGTTAATTGTTAATTGTTTAAGGTGATTAATTGTTTTAATTGGGGTGGGACCTGTGTGTACTTAAAGGAAGAAAAGCAGGGGAATGGTATTCTGAAGAAGTTCGTCACAACGGACGAAACCCGGGTAAACATTCGTTTTATGTATTTGTTTGGTGGACAATCAGTGGATGTTGGTGTACTGGTCATTTTCGTGGTGTACTGCTGTTCGTAACTTTCAATAAACGGTCCATTATAGCTGTGGAAGCATTACTTGTACAGCGTGGAAGAAAGTGAGTTGCTGTGACTGCTGTGACTGCTGTGGTATAATTCGCTGCCGAGCATTTGAACTTCCTGTGACATACATTTGTTTCAACAATTTCTTAGTTTTACATCAGGAATCTTCATGGACATCAGGACAATCTTTGAAGTAAGCCTCTATGACATTCAGACATTGAGAGGGGCTCACTGATAGTACGTGATGTGATATGCCAGCTGTATTGACCACTACTTACTGTCACTATTGTACAACAGACATTCCAGTATCAGTGATATGTGAGCTGACCATTGCTGTGTGAGTCAGGGGCCAGAAGTGTGATATATGTCAATGCTGACAGAGCCATTCATGATGGCCATAAGTGCTGGACAGCAGAATAACAGCAGCATGTCATTACATTAAATGTTGTTGAAACCTACGTTTGAGATTCCTATATCCCATGTCTGCATCACCCCATCTGCATTCAATTCCATGTGTAATTGTCTGACATACCTGGTATAGTGCTGTACTCCTTTGTGGAAGAAATCAAGTGGTGGTCTCCTAGGAAATGGCAGTATGTCTTCAAGAAGAAGGTGTCAGAGCTGTTTACCATAGGCAGCTGCTTGCCTTTTGTAGATAATGGTCAGGAATAGGTGATTGCCTGTGCAGCAATCAGTGACTCCCACTTGCTACTACCATCCCGAACAGCTGGGTTGCATTATCATTATGGCATGGCAACATAGTGCTATAATTAAGGGCTTCATGTAGGCCTCCCCTTTTCCTGGCCTGTGAGTAGGATATTATCGAGGTGTGGAAGCTACAGCATCATAAAGGGTATGTAGAGATACTGTCCAATGTATGGACTGATGTGTTATTTCCACAGTGCTTCACGCTATGTGTGTCCATTGTTAACAGACCTTCAGATTCTGTAGCAGTGTACTGTTTAACAATGTGTGTTGGGGTCAGTGAGCTGACAGGCAGATGTGTGTGTCATACATCCTTTCTATCTGAATGTGCATCCTGCTGCAGATGATGCTGGTGTATCAGATGTGTATGTTTGTAGGGGGAGACTGCAACACTTGTCCCTGTCACCTGAGAATTCCCCACCAACACTTTATGCATGGCTGTGTTGTGGATGCCCTGCTCTAGGTGTTTGGGAGGTATGTTAGGTCTGTAGCAGTTAGCCAGACAGACTGCTGCATGTGTAGTAGGCCACAGCTGCTGGATTCTTGCCAACACTCCTAATGGGGAGTGTGATGACATTGGGGTACTGCATGCTTTATATGTCAGTGAGGGGGCAGTGTCAGCTCTTGTGTCACAGCATGGTGGCCAGGGTGTGTGTACCCATAACAGTCCAGGTGTGGTATGAGCCTCTGGTATATATCAGCAACCATTTCTGCTGGACATTGCAGGGCTCATTTATTTCTATGCTGTATTGACAAGCATGTAAATGTTGTGCAACACACTGGACTGTGGGTCTCCTGATGTGAGACATACTAGGAATGTAACAGATAGAGCTACTAAGTCATTATTATGGGAGGTGTATTTCAGGATATATGTGCATGCATACTGTGTGTTACACAGGATTGGCATGGACATGTGTGTTTGGAATTCTATGGCATGTGACACTGATCTGTCTGCCATGAGTTTGTAAGGTCAATCTGCACTGCCCTGCCAGTACTTCAGCACACGGAATAGGTTTGACGACAACCATGCCATAAGTAGGTGACACACCTGTGGACATTCTGCAACTGTACAGTTGTCAGGTGTACCTTATATCGTAGGCATCCCATACATCCATCAGCATTTATTTGACTGTGTACCAGGTCAATGTCTGCATCACAGGCCCAAGTAAGCTGTCATTTATGCCATTATATGTGGAAATTGTGTCATTGGGAATCAGGTTGTCTTGGTACAAACACCGGCAAGTCCCCAGAGGTGTGATGTCCTACTGGTGTATTGCACTGAGCTTTAGTTCAGATGTTTCAGGTTTCTATATTTGGTGGAGGTGTATGTTATCCCTGTTGTTACATCACTGTGACTTATGATATATGTACAGGAACAGGGGTAATTCCCTACAAGCTTAGTTGTCATAGTGGTGTGTTGCTCCGATTCTGATTTGGAGGGTCCTGATGTTAATACCTGGTAGGGGTGTAGTTGTTCCCCTAATGCTACATCATTGTACTGCAAGTTCTAATTTAAAAATGAAAGCTAAATACCCACAGCTGATTTGGCCTAGTGTTGCATTGCTCTGACTTTGATGCTGAGGATCCTGAGTTCAATATGGGGTAGGGGTATAAATTTTACCTAATGTTACATCACTGCACTGCATGATATATCTTAAAATAATCACCAAAAACCCACAGCTGATTTGGCATAATGGTGCAATGCTCTGACTTTGTTGCAGAGGGTCCTGGGTTCAATAAATGTTAGGGGGATATTTTTTTCCCTAATGTTACATCACTGCACTGCATGATATATTTTATAATAAACACTAAATGCCCACAGCTGATTTGGCATACTGGTGCAATGCTCTGAATTTGGTGCTTTATGGAATCCTAATTCTTTTAAAATAAAT